>NC_091821.1:14974700-14989700 GCF_038994185.2 Dermacentor albipictus
ACAAATTATCACCCCGTAGCTATAACTATGCGTGTTGACAGAGAGTTGGACGTCGAATGTTCGCACACGGCCTGCGGGAAGTGGGCCGGGCGAGGCAGAGAATGGCGCCAAGAAGGGTTATTTGCCCCTCCACTATATAATTTTGCGGAAATCTGAAGTGAGGGCATCGTTGCCAGGGCTATTTAGAGGCTGCACGCCACTTGAATGGGGAAGGGGAGGCGTAATGTGTTTATGCACAGGACATTGCATGGCGAAATATAGCCGCAACAGCTTCCGGTACTGCATCATTCTTAATTTACTGCCGCAATAGCGCATTGAAGGAGGAGAGCTCTTAATCTTGTTCGGCTCTCTAAACGCGGATATGCACGTTGAACCAGTTGAGGTGATGCCTGTTGCGCTCAACGTAAACGAAAGATGAAGGAAAATAATAATAAAGAAATAAAGAAAGCTGAGGGAGTCATCAGTTGCGAAATTTCGACGTATGGACTTTTAGTCCATTGAAATTGAAAGTGGACTTAGTACGTCATGAAAAAATAATATTTATACTTAGGAACTTTGGCTAGAAACATTAGTATCGTGGATTGCTGCATATGTCACGAACCGCAAGCAGCTCTTTGAAAGAGACGGGCAACTTTCGGAAACGTATTCCAGTGACCTATCTGGGTTACTTTGGATAGTGTCCTTGGTCCCGCCCTTCTGTTCCTAGTGTATAATAATGATATCGTATAGCGTTGTGGAGTCCAGTATCAACCTATATGCAGTTTTCTATCAATGAATGCGTTTTGTACAGCGAGATCTTTTTTTTTTTTTGCCAGCAATGACCAAATCGCATAACAGCATACTGTATTGGTGCGCATGGCGAGTAGTCATAGACAAAGAAAATTATTTCTTCATTTCAAGCGGAAAGAGTTAAGCATGTCTTTACCTTCACAATCGATGGGATCTTCACCTTTACAGGAAGTTTCAATCTATACATTTAATATCTGGGGGATACTGACACACCGTAATTATTTTAATGAAATAATTATTTATTTAATTCTGGCGCTTTGCGCCCCACGACCTCATTATGAGGCATGCCATGGTGGGGGACTCCGGATCAACTTTGACCGCTTGGGTTTCTTTAACCAGCACTGTTTGGCAGCATGCGAGTGTCATTCCATTCCGCACGCGGCCTCCGCGACCCGAATCGAAACCATCACCTCGTGTTCGGAAGCGCAACTCCATAACCACAAAGGCTACCGCGGCTTGTTAACACCCCTTGGAGCGTGCACACTGACAACATCTGCGCGTCAGCCTTTCTAATTTGCCAAGGCATAAACTGCGCAACGCCTCTCGGCGCGCTCAACTAATCAGCTACGCTACTATGATCAGACCCACGCTTGAACACACTTGCGTCGTCTGGGACCTGTATACCGATGACGGCATCAATGAATTTCTACGAGTACAGGGAAAAGCCGCAAGGGGTGGCTTGTACGAACATTTGATAACGAAAATAATAACGAGTTTAAGAACGCGTTCTTACATGTTCCTTAGACAACTCCTAGTCCGCACTAGAACGCGCTATTAAATTCGTTATTATTTTCGTTATTAAATGTTCGTGCGAGCTGCCCCTGGTTAAGTTGCCCTAAGTATTTACGACAAGACTTCTCCTCCCAACTAATGAAGCTGATGCTATAGCCAATGTTACTCTTTGCGCAGCAAATGTCAGCGGTCAAATTTTTATCTTTACTCCAAATTAACAAACTCTTCTCGACACCAGTCAGCACCTGTAACCCACTAACAACGAGATACACCCGCCATACGCATTAAGTTGCACTCCCTGGTACTGTGTTTCGCTCGAACCAGTACGTTCGAGTACTTTTTTTTCTTTCAAAGAAGTACATAACGGAATGAAATAAGTTTACCGAATTTACCAAATGTTCGCATTGTGCACCCTGCCTGCAACATTCGCTGTGTTTTATTTCGTTGTCTACCCTGCTTGGATACTCGCAGGGTAATCTGTACGTAATATAAATAAAAGAGCAAACAAATCGCGAAATAAAAATAAAAATGCAGACGTGTTTTAGGCCGCTCTGTATATCCGTGACCAAAAGATAGTAACGTGGCCTACACATGCTAAGATTGCATAATTCAAACGAAATTGACGTTTTAAACTTGGCTACGTGCTATTATTATTTTATATATCCCCCCCCCCCCCTCCCGAATTCCTGCATTAGTTATGTTAGTTCGAACACGAACGGGCACCGGATAGCGAACGTTCATTATCGTATAGCTAAGGCGGGCGGTCGGTGGCAGACATTTTTCTTTGCGCAGCTCCAGGCCCGATCTTCAGGAGGCCATCCCGGAGTGGGCTGAGAGGATAAAGGAGGCCTACTTCAAGTAGTTCCTCCCCCCACCCTCTATTCCATTGGCCCCTTCCCTTTAAAGAGGGATAAATAAAGTTTTTTCATCATCATTTTTAAAATCCCAACTGCTTTGTGAATTCTGCGTCAGGTGGCATTGGATACTGACCTGCAGTCCTGCTCCGTGAACACGGTTTTGCTGATGTCGATGTGAGATCCGTGAACACAGCGCTTAAACTCCTCCACGTTCCAACAGGAGGCCGTGCGGCGGATGGCTGGGGAGAAAACGGCAGGCAACTAAGTCTCACTAATTGTGTCTCGCTATTGTCGACTCAATATTCAAACGTACGCCTCTTCTACATCCAATTTACCGAATTAATCCAAGTAAAACTAAAGCACGAAAAAAAGGTGTTTCACAAACCATATATAGTAATTCGTATAGTAAGCGCACCGTGTGCGATTTCTTAGCAAAGCGACGAAACGATCCTTTATGGCCCCACCTCCACTCCTCCTCCTGTATATATATATATATATATATATATATATATATATATATATATATATATATATATATATATATATATATATATACTCTCTTTATTGCTGACAAATAGTGGGCTTGCCTAATACCAATGACAACCATATAATGACAACTCTTATAAATAACGCATTGGATCTTGTTCTAATGTCCGCGCCTGAGAGGGTTAACGCTATCACTTTTGCGGATGGGTTCGGTGCCCACCGGTTATTACAGTTCACGGTTCATACAGCTGCATGCTCACGTCACCTGAAGACTAAACAAGTATTTGATTACAAAAAAAGACGTCAGCGTTATTAACAATGGTTTTGAAACCTTCATATTGTCATTCTTGGCAACTTTTTCTAAGCGGACAGGGAACGAGAATTTTTCCCGTAGAAGGAAACATTAATGGAACTAGCACATACGCATAGACCAAAGGTTTCATTTCGCGTAAACGAATCCAAACCGTGGTTCAGTAAGACACTTTGTACTCTAAAAAATAAAAAAAAGAATTATCGCTACAGGACTGCCAAACGTGAAGACACACCTGAATCTTGCAGAATACACAGAACTTGTGATAAAGCCTACTGCAATGCTCTGCGTCAAGCTAAGCATATACTTCTCTTGCGATCTGCAATCTCTGCTTCAAGATAACCCCAAAACATTTTGGATAGCGATCTCCCCTGCCGAACATTCCGACATTTCACCACGCTTGATAGTTCTGCCTCGCCGATGGCGACGTTGCTTTCTGCATCTGTTTTTAACAATTACTTCACGGCCGTATCTACAAAAGAAAACCATTCGCTAATACCAACACCAATCGAACTCGGCTATGCATACATGGCCCCTATCAGTGTAATAAGCACTGTTGTTGCTGAATTGTTTAACAACCTCAAGATGTCAACTTCAACCGGCATGGATAGGATACACTCAAAAATCTTGACGTATGCTGTAGTACACTATAGCACAATCCTTTCTCGCTTGTTTCTATAGTTTCGTATGACTGGGAGGTCAGTAAAGCTATACCCTTTTTTAAGTCCGGTGATAAGATCGCTGTTAACAATTGCCGCCCAATATCAATAAAAGCATTCCCGGTAAACTACTAGAACACATAATCTTTTAAAATGTAGCACATCACTTGGACACTAACAGCTTCTTCAAGCATCAGCATGGTTTTAGAAAAGGACTATCGTGTGAAACACAACTAATGGAATTTACTACAGATATTTTTATAAACATGGAATCGGGCCCACAGATACACCCCATTTTTCATTGATTTCGTTAATGCTTTCCATCGCGTTGCTCATTGCCGTCTCAAAGCTAAACTTTCAGGCTTAAACATCGATTCCCTAACGGTACCTTGCATAAGAAACTTTTGGTTATTCCCTAAGCAATTCACCGTCGTCGATAATTGAGTTTCCACTGTTAGTGATGTAAAATTTGGCATACCACAAGGAAGCGTAGTCGGACCATTACGTTTTTCCGATTTATATTAACGACCTGCCATCCGAATGATAGGTGCCATTCGAAGAATGATAGGTGTAACGTTAAGGGATAAGAAAAGAGCAGATCGGGTGAGGGAACAAACGCGAGTTAATGACATCTTAGTTGAAATCAAGAAAAAGAAATGGGCATGGGCAGGACATGTAACAAGGAGGGAAGATAACCGATGGTCATTAAGGGTTACGGACTGGATTCCAAGGGAAGGGAAGCGTAGCAGGGGGCGGCAGAAAGTTAGGTAGGCAGATGAGATTAAGAAGTTTGCAGGGACGACATGGCCACAATTAGTACATGACCGGGGTTGCCCCAGCCGATGCCGGGATGCCCCAGCCGGTATGCCCCAGCCGATGCCACCTACGGAGCTGATGCCACAGCCTATGCCACAGCCGGAGCCAGAGCCACGCCAAGTGATACAGCTGTGCACCGCTGTAGAGTGCACAGCGCGGGTTCCTGACAAACTGCCCAAAGAACGACAAGTGGTTATGATAATCCGGTCTCTCATGAATACTTTTCGAATGCTCTTGAACAACTTACACACTCCGTCAGCGCGAAGTGCAATGCAAGTGCTGGATGCTCTCAATTCAGTACTTGAAAGTCTTGAGTAATCATCATGGCTCACCAGCAGCATTCTATTCGCACTGAAGTCAAAAAGGTTGGGGTTTAGCTTAACAATATACTGTCACGTAAAGCAACGTACTGCTTACGCCCAGCGGCTCCTTGGTCTTCACTGGTGACTCCAACGTGCATCAACAGCTATGGGGAAGCATCAAGGTTAGCTTCAGACAGCAAAATGACGGCAGCCTAACGTATCGGCGGAGCACTTGCTTGGACTTGAATTATTTTCAGGCGCTTTGCTGCGTGCACACACAGTGTTCCTTCCATCCCGCTTTCCTTTTCCTATTTCCCCTTTCTCTTCCCCCAGCGTAGGGTAGCAAACCGGACGCTAGTCTGGTTGACCTCCTTGCCTTTCCTCTCTTTGCTCTCTCTCTTTCTACTCCTTTTTTTCTTTTGCTAATTGCCCTGTATCCTCTCCTTACGCAATACTTCTTCGGGAGCCTGTGAACTAACTAACTAACTAACTAACTAACTAACTAACTAACTAACTAACTAACTAACTAACTAACTAACTAACTAACTAACTAACTAACTAACTAACTAACTAACTAACTAACTAACTAACTAACTAACTAACTAACTAACTAACTAACTAACTAACTAACTAACTAACCAAATAAATAAATAACACCGTTGTTACCCGCAACAATATGGACTGCGTTAGTTACAGTAAAGCATCGATAATCGAGAGTCACTCGAGGCATCAACATCAGTTCTTCACACAGCTGATCAGGCCGTGCAGCACGAGGCGAAAACGAGCCTCGACGTGTCGCCACGACTAGCTGTTCCGGAAATGTGGTCCTGTGTGGCCGACAGCTGCAGGTCGGTATACGAGAGAGAGAGAGAAAGAGAGAGAGAGATAGAGAGAGAGAACATAGGAAGGCAGGGATGTTAACCAGTGAGGACTCTGGTTGGCTACCCTACGCTGGGGGAAGGAGAAGGGGAAGAGAGAGAAGGGAGATAGAAGGTGTAGAGACATGTACGGACAGTGCCGCTTGTGCAAACCAGACGTTCTCAGAAAGCACAAAAGTGCCTTCACTGCCTTCTGAGCCGTTGATCGGTAGGGACGGTGCTCTAGTACTGCCTGTTCACTCAGAGGACGATAATCTAATTTCGTCAATGGTTTGACAAAGATTGTCTTTGTTCTTGAAATTGAAGACAATGGCACAATAATTGGTCAATGTTCTATTCGCATCCGCAAACATCCCATGCAGGAATATGAGCCATTCCAATTAGCGCTGAGTAGGCATTCGTGCAGGAACTCCAAGCCACAACCGACACAGAAGAGACGCTTCGCGTCGGTGCAGACCAGCCGGACGTCCGAGTTGCAGTGACGGGTTTCGTCTGTGCAGTCTTGTGCGCCTTGTATGTGCGGTATTCCACTCTGCTAAGGAGATCGTGCGTGCTAGAATGCAAAGTTGTCTCGCGGCGTCGGTTCTTGAAAGAGGAATGGGGACGCAGCGGTCTTCTTGGTTTGACGTCCGAGCTGCCTTATCTGCGTCATAATTTTCTATGATGGCGCAATGACCTGGTATCCAATGAACAGATATATCATGGACTTTTCCTCTTAAGTGATGGACAAGTTCCACGATTTCGCACGTGAGCTGATCAGGAGTTTCATGTCGGAGAAACGATTGCACACATTGCAAGGCCAGCCTTGAATCGCAGAAGGCTGCCCATTTTCTAGGACTACGGAGCGTTTTCCAGGTATATGGAGCGTGTTATCGCGTGCGCCGCAATGTCAATGAACTTGCGCCATGTGTTATCTGGCTTGGCTAAGGAAGAAAGGAAGAAAGAAAGAAAGAAAAAAAGGAAGGAAGAAAGAAAGAAAGTAAGAAAACGCAAGACAACAGAAAGAACAACTGCAAAAACACATACGAATATGAGCAACGGCGCCGATAAACAGCGCTCAGTCTCCATTATTTCCAGACTGAAGCAAAGGCTGCGACCTTGGCTTCTCCAGAGGCTGCGTAGTACAACGATGCTCACTCATGTGCCAAGTGCGTCTCCTCCTTGTGTCGCGACGTATTTTTCTGTAGCGTTAGACCTTCGTAATTATATTCTCGTGCTTCGTTTTCAGCGCTGGCAATGTGGTTAATGTGGAATAAGATAGGATTTGCAACCATGGCTATATACACCGACGTGCCTTTATACGTTCGTTACAAGGTCCATCTAAATAGGTCGCGAAGCTTGGGACGAAAATTGTGCCAAAACCTATCGCCAGAGATATGAGTTAGTGATACTTGATTTAAACGCGACTAGGAGGTTAGTGGGGGGGGGGGGGGACAAACACTGAAACTAGCAAACCTATCTGAAAAAAAAAGAATGTTCGAAAATTTCAAATCAGTATACTGTCACGCGACTAAATATTCCGTCTCAAATAATTTTGCGTTACGAAAACGACAAATGTAAATTTTTTTTATTTCACAATTTATTAGTTCGTTTTTGGTGACCCCTATCAACCAGTGATTCTGGCGCAAGACTTGGCAAGACTGCGAACCAGCTACTGTGTCGAGCGGAACGGCGTTGCTCACTTGAACGCGGTGGTTTCATCCGAGTTTTTTTTTTATTTCCTTGCATGTTTGTTGAAAGTGTGGCGTGCGCATCACTTCAAAATTCGCCTGACCTAGCGCACGGCATTTATTGGCGAAAGTTGTGAGTGCAGGTTTTTCGTCGTGCAAGTTCACGCTGCGGCATCCGACGCACTCTGTCTCGTCGTGACGATAAATGCCAAAAGCTCCGTGAAGAAGCGTCGCACTATGTTCGTTCACTCTCCGTAACACAGGTTCTGAGTGTCTGACGGGCAGCAAAACTCAGCACAGTGCTTTGGCGGGCTAGTTGGTGCGAATCTACAATTACTTTGTTTAGCGTAAAACAACGGACACAAGAAAGACGACAGGACAAGGCGCTTTGTCCTGTCGTCTTTCTTGTGTCCATTGTTTTGCGCTAAACAAAGTAATTATGCAGCAAAAATAGTAAGTCGAATGTTTTCCAAATGACAATGTGTGGCAGCGTTGTCTTGTCTGATGACTATTGGATATGAGTACATGGTGTTGTACGGAATTGCGACTGATTCTGTGAAAATGCTTCGCATATATTGCCATACATTGCGACTGCGCGCTGGCCATAGTACTTTTAATTCGCTGAAGCTTGTTTTGTTTGGTCAATTATATTGATTGCATTAATCCAGACGAATAAAAGTGGAGTGGCTTTTGAAACCTCTGTGGCACTGTCCTTTATTTCCATCGTATTTGCTCACCTTCCCAAGGAACCTACAGGAGCAATAGACATCAATAACAGCCTAATTATGTTAGCACCAAGGTCTAAGCACCATAAGCACCATAAGGTCTTGACGTCACTGCCATTTCCGGTTGTGACGTCACTTTTTATTTTGCTTGCTGTTAGTTGTCCACCCGATACGTAGATGGCGACGGTTGCAATGGGCCGCCATCTTTCGACATGTGGGCTTCTATGGAACCTTCGCCACCAGTTTACATATATCTTGTTCCTTATGTACTGGCAGGTTAACTGTGGTTAAATTTAAACCTCCGGTACAGCCTATCACAGTTACAATCAGTTCGAAAATTACCCAAATGCACTAGGTGAAATTTTAATGGTTTCACTTGTTACTTACGAGAAATTCTGGCCCAATTTTATCGGTGTTTATCCAAAGAGAGAATTTTTGGTTTCCTTCAAAAAAAGTATTCTTTGATTGTGAGCTTGCTAACTTTTATTTTGAGCTGAATTTTTTTCGCATGTGGGCCTCCCGGTCTTTTACATTGTTTATTTGTATGTCAATTGGGCAGTTCACCAATTTCAGGCACATACTCCTTTAGGGCGATGTACGATGGCTGTTCTGTGCTTGACGTAAAATTATCATGTCTATTAAGAAACAAAACGAAATGAAGAATAGTGTAGCATTTAAGACAGAGACGTGAGCTAGTGGGAACTAAGACAGGTATGTTCAGGCGCGTAGGAAAAAAAAAGTGAAATTATTTTTCTTACGCATTGGAGCATGTCTCTGAAGAATAGCAAATTTGAGGTGACGCGGTGTTGAAGCATATATGCAACCGTCGTATACCAGCACCGGCCTTACAATTCGTCAGCGAATTTTCTTCAGATTCAATTCAATTCAATTCTCTTTATTTACCAGAAAATATCCTGGCTGGACTTCTGGGCTAAAAGCTGCAAGAAAACAGCTTAACGGGGCCCAGGAGACCATACATGCACGGCAACATGTGACAGGTAAACTGATAACAGATGTTTAAAAGCATCACACAGGAAGTTATTTACACAGATAGTAGAATGTCATTACACATTAATTAAGAACGTGCACTCTTACTCGAGGAAAACAAAAACAATGCATTTGTGTTACCATGCACAACAAACATAAATTCAAGAAACAAACAAAGCACAATTCTACCATAATACGTAACACTAATTTTACTAACAGAAGGAAATGGTTACACCACTAATACAAGAACTAAGCGCAATAATATAAAACAACATCAGTTATATCGATACCAATTAACAAGAATAAAACAATAACGCATAAGGCATCAGATACCAGAGTATAACCTGTTTTGTAGAACAAAGTCCATTACTAATGTAGACCCTATTTTAATAGGCTATTGAATGAATAAATAAACTAGTAGTTCAGAAATATTTCACATAATATATTTATTGTGGGTTTGTCTAAGTCATTATGTTTAATTAGAATAAATGGGAACTTATGTTTCAAAGACTGGTGTTTATATATAGTCGGTAGGAAAACTGGCTATAAGCCACTCTCCCACGTTACGAGTATTGATATCATGGCTGTTGCGCTGCAGAAATGCAGTAGGCTGAATAAAGTGTTTGAATGCAGAAGAGCAGATGTAAAATGAACGTAGGACGCCGAACTCATGAATATCTGGGATTCTAATTATTCTGTGTGTGCGAAAGTATGTGGAGGATGGAAATGAATAACCAATGTTAGCAATGTGACAGACAGCGTTCTTCTGTAAAATCAGTATTGTATTTGTATTACGCTGAGTTGTAGTAAGCCATATACCAAACTGCAGTAGTTTATGTGTGATTGAAATAGCACATTATATATTTTAACTTTTATTTGTGTTCGGAGAACTTCTCGGCAACGCGATAAAACTCCCGTAGCTAAATAAAGTTTCTTACATAAATTATTTATGTGAGAATCCCAACTTAGATGAGATGAACATGTTACACCAAGGATCTTGTGTTCATCAATAATGCCGATTTTCTGTTCTGCGCACATAACATGCTGTTTAGTGTTGAATATCTTGTTTCTAGCTCTCAAAATTATTACCTTCGTTTTCCTAGGGTTAAATTTAAGTTTATTGGATAGCGACCGTGATTTAATGTTACCTTATAATCGATTACATGTTCCTGCCACCTCATCTGCATTTTCGTCAGACAGCAAGACTGTGGCACCATCCGCATATATGATAAATTTCACCGTCTTGTCAATGTTTGCGTTGTCATTTATAAAGACATTAAAAAGAAGGGGGCCTAATACGCTTCCCTGCGGGACACCTCTACTAATCGGCATTCAAGATGAGCGATAGTTGCCCCGACACATGCATTGTGATCTGTCTGTTAAATATGATTGAACTAAAGCCACAGGAGTGCCCCGGACACCATACATTTCTAGCTTACGCAACAGTATATTGTGGTCAAGGGAATAAAAACATTTAGTGAAATCCACGAACAAACCTAATGTATAGAGCTTGTTGTCGATGTTTTGTAAAATGAGTTCTTTGAGCCTTACGAAAGCTAACTCCGTCGACCTTCCCTTCCGAAAACCAAACTGGGAATGACTGATAATAATATAATCTTGAACCTAACTATTAGCATCCCATCACACTCACGAAATCTTACGCCTAAGCACATCTTCAATTGTAAGAAAACCGACTGCACTGCCATTAACTCTAGTCTTGAGACGTTCTGCGATACATTCATTCTTACTTTTTCCTCCCGTACTGTCGACGAAAACTGGGCGATCTTCAAACACAAGTTATTAACACTTATGCATACACATATACCTTTAATAATTTCATTGCGACTTAACATATCAAAACCGTGGTATCATAGATCTCTGCGAACTCTACAAAATAAAAAGAAACGCTTGTTCAAAATAGCTAAACGACTGAACACTTCTGCAGCTTGGTTAAAACTAAAATTCTGCGAAACCGCATATTGCCGTGCTGTTCGTAAAGCTAAGCATAAGTTTTTCGCATGGCTTATAGTCCCTAATGACTAAAAATCCCAAAAAATTCTGGCGTACCATTTCCCCGGCTTTCTCTTCGACTAACTTAGCACTACAGGATGAAACCGGTAATTCGATTCAAAAAGAAAAATGCGCTGATGTTTTAAACAAGTACTTTACCTCCGTAATTACGAAGGAAGACTGCTCAAATACTCCTAGTATTGCTGACTTCAATTATAGGTATATTAACCGCATAGAGTTAACCGTAGAAGGGATCGCTGCCATAATAACGAAACCTAAAGTATCCGCAAGCTCCGGTATTGATGGAATTAACAATAAATCTTCAAACTAACAATAATCCCTTGCAGTTTAATCCTTTACCATATCTTCACTCAGTCACTAATGGTACACTTCCACACGATTAGAAAATTGGCAAGGTAATACCCATTTTGAAATGTGGAAATAAAAGTAATGTAAATAACTAACGCCCCATATCCCTGACTAGCATCCCTTGCAAAATATTTGAACACATAACTGCATGTAACATTGTGCAACATCTAGAAAATAACCATTTCTTTTTTCACCAACAACATGGTTTTAGGAAAGGCTTGTCATGTGAAACCAAGTTAATAGAATTCACCCATGACCTATTTTCTAATATGGAAAGTAACATACAGACAGACTGCATTTATGACGATTTTTGTAAAGCTTTCGATCGTGTAGCACATTGTCGTTTAATTACTAAACTGTCGTCCTTTAACCTTGATTATTTAACTGTATTATGGCTCCGTAACTTTTTATCCTTACGCAAGCAGTTTACTTGGGTGAATGACACCTCATCTACGTTATCTGACGTTACTTCTGGTGTTTCTCAAGGCAGCGTCCTGGCTCCTTTATTATTTCTTATCTACATTAATGACCTTCCACCTCATATAACATGTAGCATCCATTTGTTTGCTGACGATTGCATATTATACCGCAAAATTATGACTCACGCAGATCATCTGGTACTGCAACAGGATCTTGACAAAATTACTTTTTGGGGCTCGCAGTGGCAAATGACACTTAACACTGACAAATTCAAACTAACGACGTTCAGCCGAAAGTAATCAAACTCGACTTACACGTACTCTCTTAACAATAATTCTATATTGGTAACGCCCAACTACAGGTACCTTAGTATTAACTTCACTTGTAATCTTTCTTGGTCAACACACATTAAAATAGTTACTGCCACGGCATCACGCACACTAGGATACTTGAAACGTAATCTTCATGCGCCACCTTCCATTACACGGAAACTAGCATACCAGAAATTTGTTTGTCCACAACCCGAATATGCATCATCCATCTGGTCACCTCATCAAGTCTGTCTAATCGACTTACTGGAATCTGAGCAAAACCACGCTGCACGTTTCATCGCTCGAGACTATAACCGACACCGACATAACATGCAGATTTCATTATCACTATCATCCTTGGAATCACGTAGAGAAAAGACGGGGAATGCGGGAGATGGAGATTCAAGACGATGAGCAAAACGTGAACAAGGTGAATGCAGGCGCCAACGTTTCGACAAGTGGACTTGTCTTCTTCAAGGCGACGTATGCTTTATACAAAACGGATACGAGAGAACGCTTCATTTGACGTGGGAAATCCCCAGACTCCAGTGCTAAATTAAATATATAAACCAGTACCGGGACCACACAATCTAAAACAAATTTTATAGGTCTTATATGAAGATTGTATCTAATGCACTACTGTTTTTAAGACTCATAAATGTTCTATAAATTTCTGCTCATCTGTTGGTTTAAGAAATATGCTTTCAGGGGAACAAATAATTAAGTATGAGTGAGATATCAGTATCTTGCGTTATGCTGGAAGTGAAATATTTATTGGAACAATCATCAAGAATTACACCGGTCAATACGTGATTGTTTAGTGTAATTTCAACTGTCATGAGGTCTTTCTTGCTCCACCCCAGAATACTCAAGCCACCTGCTCGCATTGCGGCGGAGAGCATATATAATACAACCAACTGTGATGCGTCTTCATTTAAATGTCCCAACTGTACTGGCTCTCACGAAGCGACTTCAAAGGAATGCCCAAAGATGAAACAAGCAGTTCGTATTCTTCGAAAAATGGCAAGAGACCAATCTTCACGTAAAGAGGCTGCTCAATCTGCTCGCCAAAGTGACGAACGCTCGCGAAAGAAGCGCCACAAAGCCATTTCAGAAGTACATAGTGGGGCACAGGCTTCACGACCACCTCGGACTGTGCGTGCATCGAGCACGGTAACGGCGCCTACTGCTGATTCAAGATAGATGACAGCACGCGGCAAACATTCACCTCCACCGTCTGATACATACACGGAATGGCCTTTGCTGGCCTCTAGGCCCACGGCCATGCCAGCGGGCCCTAGTGGTCCTCTGCGCCATGAAGCCAAAAATTATAGGGCCAATGAAACCGGTGGCACTACGGGCAAGCAAGAAGATGGACACAACGAGAAGGAGAGCGTACATGAAATGCTGAAGCACCTGGTGGAGTCAATGCGTGCAATTCTCGGTGGTCTCCAGAATCCGGCCGCTAAAAGTGTCCTGCAGGTGCTCGCCGCGCTGGAGCCGCTTATCGCAGCTCTTTCCATGCTATAAAGCTTTTGTTTGGTGCTTGTGCTGCTCACGCAGGGGAGGCCCACACACCAGCTTCGTTCTAGCGCCTTTCAATTCACTTGAATCGGTGACTACTGACTAGATACGGAATCAGATATTGGCTTCATGAATGAGCTTTCTGAATGTTTGTTATCAGAATGTTGAACTTGCTTTAAACGTTGCGCATCCCTCTTTCGATGTCATCATCATTCCTCATCCCACCTTTATGTCCCTGTTCCCCCTCCCCCTGTGAAGAGTAGCAGGCTAGAGCGCGTAGCTCAGGCCGACATCTCTGCCTTCATTCAAGTAAATTATTATGATTATAGCTTTCCAAGTACATCGGGGTTTCTTGCACTGATACTAGAAAACAAGTTCTCGTAATACGCTGTCTTTGCTTTTCGAAGGTCACTGTTCAATTTATTTCTGAGTGCTTTATATTACTTTATTAAATCTTCCGCCCGAGATCGCATGCAAGCATGCATGAAATAGTGTATTTTTCTGGTTTATCTTACGCCTAAGGGCAAATGTGACCCATGTTTTTCTGATTTTCTTTCACAATTTAAACCTTATAAAAAGAAAATGAAACATAGATATCTGCGAAAGTTCAGGTACGCTGCATAAAGGTATCTTATTTTATAAACGAAAGACCAGTCATGCATACTAATAGCATGCTTGAAAGCTTGCAGTGCCTCATAAGAGAAATACTGAGCTGTGATAGTCCCATGCTGGCGTTTCTGCTGCATTTGTGAGGAACTATATTGCATGAACACCAGACAACGATCACTTATGCCTGATAAAATAGGACCGGCGCTAGAAACAAGTGTGTCAGCATTTGTAATCAGTAGATCTAATAACGATGAACTGGATACTGTGATATAAGTTGGCGTTGATATTACATTTGTGAAACCTGCTGAGTGAAGGCATGAGATAAAATCGCATGCCCTTCGAGTGTTTTAAGATTGAAATCGCCTCCACATACAATGCGAAATTTATTTGAGCAGATATGTTCCAAAAAAAGCATTAAAAAATAAGACATTTCATGATGTCGCCTGCTGGAGGACGGTATGTAACAGTCATAACTTCGATTTAACTTTTAAGTACTAACAATTTGAAGTCATCAGTAATTAAAAAAAACTAGGAACAAGTTCATAG